>NC_086320.1:371156484-371198984 GCF_036172605.1 Pelobates fuscus
GGGCAGATTGACACAGGTAGTAAAAGGAGATTTCTCAATGGGCAAATAGCTGAAATTTCTGTCGAACTTGCTTCATTAACTCATAGTCTTACTGGTACATACTGACTGGAAGGGGTTTACACAACACAATGTTGTAGTATGAAAGAAAAAGCCAAAATATAAAACTCGTGTAGGAAAACTATATTCACTATATTGTTTTAATTAAACAAAACATTATTTATTTCATCATTTTCAGCTGTAGCTTTTTTGGGGGGCTTCTATTATAAAAAACAAACAAAAAAAAAACACAGTTTCTGTGCTTATCTCCCAGCGATCAGCAATAAATTGCGACATTTATACAATATACGGATGGACAGATGGAAGAGAGATGGATAGGCAGACGGCCAAGAGATTGACAGACAATTTATTGACAGACGATAGATTGACAGACAGTCAACATGACAGCAACATGATAGACTCACAGATGGTAGACTAAAATACAGAGGATTGATAGGTTGACAGTCACACAGACAGACAGACACATAGACAGACAGACAGATAGATCAGCTCCATGAGTTGCTTTTCATTTTGCGAGAGAACTGGGAAAAATAAGAGGCGTAATCTAGCTCTTTCTAACTGATCCGTGTCACTATCTTGTCATCGGTAAGAAGTCGTTGCCAAGCTTTGCTCCGCTCCCACTGAAGTGCCATCCATGTTTATTCAGAACGTAATCCTGTTGTGGATCACATGTTAAAACAAAGGATTAACCTAACAGAGTTTAATGCACTCGCTTTATAATTAAATAAAAGTCACTCACAGAGAAACAATATCTCTTAATCTCACTAAATGTAGCATCCTCGTCTGTCTGCCAATAGCCCCAGCCTGTCAATATGCCCGAATTTCCCATGGATGGTACATGTCTTCATATAAATATGCATGGACAGCTAAGATTTAATTGCTTGGAAACATATGGAATCTATCAGCGCTGAAATGTAACCATTCATTTTATAGGACCTAGTTATGAAAAATCTTTTAATCAGTGTCGTTAGCATGCAAAGCCGGCAAGTGGCTCATTCATTAAACCGGGAGCTGGAGGTCACGTGAGAACCAGTTTGCAAAGTTTACTCAAAGGATTATGCTAAGCACCATGACCACTTCAGTGATTTGAAGTGGTCATTGTATCTATAATCTGTATGTGCTGCATTTCACTATAAAACATTGCACATACCCCTTTGCGTCATTAAGGCGTTATTAGCCAAATCAGAACTCCTGGCTAATGTGAATTTTGAGCTTATTGTATGTCTGATGCACAGCATGCTGGCGACAGGAATCCAATGGTGGCACAGACCCCACTCCATGTCGCCAATCCCCTCATTCCGTCTATCCCTTACATCCCCGTTAAACTAGACCAGGGGTAGGCAACCTTTGGCTCTCCAGATGTTTTGGACTACATCTCCCATAATGCTTTTACAGCCATATTGCTGGCAAAGCATCAAGGGAGATGTAGTCCACAACATCTGTAGAGCCGAAGGTTGCCTACCCCTGAACTAGACGGAGTGACGCCAGAGGACAAGGATCGGGCTGAGGGGAGAGCCTATGTGCTGGAACTAAGCCACGTTTGTTTTTTATTTTTGTTTTTTACGTTGGGGGGGGGGGGAAATCAGGATCGGAAGGGTTACTTTAACGAAGAGCATTATTTTATTAAAAACCTGTGTTTTTGGTTGGGCTGACCCTTTAACCCCTTAAGGACCAAACTTCTGGAATAAAAGGGAATCATGACATGTCACACATCCTTAAGGGGGTTTAACAGCAAGTTGTGTTGACTTGACGTGATGTAGGCCAAAGCTGACAACTGGAAATACAACTGTCATTTATTTCTTTTTAACTCTGCATTTTTTTACCTAGATTTTGAAAAGGTATTGTGCCTTAAGGTAACAGCGAACACCTTTCAGTAATTTGGGAGGAATTAATGTAATCTAGTAAAGAATCCCATAACAAACTATAATGTAAGTGTAATATTTAGAGTCAACTGAAAATTAAGATTTACCCCACCGACAAAACAGATAACCGTAGTAATACCGGATCGGCGCAAAGACGAAGAAAATAAGTAGAATTAATTCAGTGTGCTAAATAATAGTAACAATGTGGTTTATTAGTTCTCAAAGCTGTTTATTGGATGCAACAGTCAAATACAGTAGAGACATGCAGGTCCCGGCAAAATCTGAATGATCAACATTTTGAACAATAGTATGCTATTATACAAGTATTTAGAGTAAATGTGTACAACAAGCGAAATTAGTCAGGTGGACGATAGGGTTGCGACTTATAGATTGTCATACTTATAGGCTGTATGCTGAATTCGACATATTTGAGGTGTTCATAATGACTTTTTAGGCATTAGACTTTGCCTCGTGGGGGATGTGCAGATTATTAGAGGTCGTGGGTACTCGTGAATTCAAGTGTGCTTAGGTGTGCGGTCGTGTTGGCCAAATGTGTCTTATTGTGTACGGTGGAGTTATTAGAGGGTGTCTCCGCCCCAGTATATCGGGTAATGTGTGTTTGTCTGATCCCTTCGGGACGGTCCACCGTTAAGGTCTGTTTGTCATGAAAAGATCGTCTTATGTCTCTGGGGTGGCTGTCCCCATAATGTTCCTCAAGTAATTCAATGTCTTTGCTGTGTCAGCTGCGTAGTTACTTTTAATATCCCCTTGTCGCCTGTGGGCCTCATCCCTGATGAGATGGTGAAGGCTATTGGACCTATGGTGGAGGAACATTGTTGTTTATTAACTAAACTGTGAAGTATGGAGCATTAACCAGGGAATTGCAATATCCAAATCAATGCAACAAGCTAAATAATCCCTAAACTGTGATATTTGTACAATTTCAGCCTCAAATGTACCATTCCCCCGTCAATTCCCCACGTTAGGTCTTATTGAATAAACATTCAATTGAATCTATTAAATATTCAGGCTGCACAGATAATAGATTAAATTATCTGTCCTCCGCAGTGATGTCCAAACTTCAGCTGCAACCGTTATCACATAATACATTGCTATCCGGGAGCCCAACTTGTCAAAACTCACTAAACCAGGAATTGTCAGTCATTTACTAGGGAAAAAAACGGGAAAATAACGGAGTTTGTAAATATTCGTAATACATTTTTAAAAATTTCTGATATATCAGTTATACAGTGTGTCTGATTACACCAGCTAAACATTTTGTCTGTGTTTAGATAAAAGCAATCTATAATTTAAAGGGGATATTACTGATTTAATTCACACGCAGTAACTGTTGAAATCTTGCGTGAGACCAAGTGAGTGATTGAAAACTAAACTCATTCAAACGTATTTCGGTGGTACTGAGATCATGTAGAGAGTTTCGGTGTCACTGTATTTGTAATGTTTCACTTTTATTTTGATTATTGCTAGATACCATTAAAGTAATTAATTCATTATTGGCCATAAACATTTAAATTGGTGTTTTAACATTTGGAAGCCAAGTGGTTAACTTGGAATCAGAATGTGAATTGCAGAATTTGCATAGAATGTTACTAAACACTATGAGTGCAATTCACTTAACTGAGAATCTCCTGGTATTGCATATTCTGTGTTAACCCAAAATAGCTTAAAGGAACACTATAATCACCTAAATTACTTTAGCTAAATGAAGCAGTTTTAGTGTATAGATCATTCCCCTGCAATTTTATAACAAGACACGGAGGCTCCTATTGCATATCCCTTTCTTTACTGTTGACAAATAGCAGCAAAGGAAACATACAGAATGAAAAAAGAATGAACATGTGATAACGTAGGCCCCTCCCCCTCAGGTCCCAGTATAACAGGCAGCACTTCCCTTCCATTTCCCTCTTTCTTTGCTGCTCTGACACAAAGATAAGTACATGCCATATTTTCTCTTATATACTATTCATTGATATTTTAATGGATTTTTATTTAATTTGTATTTATTTAGTCTTTTATTTCGAAGGTTAATAATTGTGTCGTTATACACTAGCCTCAGGGCCCAGACCTCCTGCTTATGTAACCTTGTCTGTTTCTTCTGCTCGAGCGCCTCTCTGCGCACTTCTTCTTGTTTCATTATTCCTCCGCGTAGCTTGCGGGTGCCGCGAATCCCGCGAGATTCCCGGCGGCCATTTTCTGTCATTCTGTCCCTACCTCTTAGTGTGTCGCTGGTCTGGGCCCTGGTGAGAGCATTTTTTCCTTTGCTTAGATTGTTTGGGTGACTAACCCATACGTCCTTGATCATGCCTAAACCCAGACTATCTACTGGGTCCGCTCACTCTGGGGAGTCGGATTCCCCAGTAATCAGAACTGAGACCCCTGTCACCTCAGATATTTCGCCTTCTATGGCGGATGGGACTACCCAACCCGATGGACCACAGTTTCTGGCGCTACAGCGCTCGGTGACAGACGCCATTATGGCTGCTATGGGGTCTATGTCCTCCACCCTCTCCCACACCATTTCACAAGCCCTCTTGCCCCGTCCTTCAGACGAGCAACTCTCGGGCACCTCGACACCCCAGGGAGAGGTATCTAAAGGGGACTTTAAAAAGGCTGCCCGTAAATCTAAACACTCCTCTGCCTCCAGAAACACCATGACTGGCGTACCTTCGGTCGCCCCAGAAAGCGTGTCCCATCCACGCAAAAGAGCCTTTCCGCGCCAGGCAGAACGGGCGCGGCTTTGGAAATGTGCTAGAGCACAGATTGAGAGCGGCACCGACTCAGAAATCGGGTCAAATGAGGAGGCTATGAATGAGTCAGATTCCGACTCTGATGCGGATTCCGCCGATGGCGCTCTCGACCTCCTTTCCTCTGCTCAGGCAGAGATGCCCGGAGGCGAGACGGGGACCAGGAACCCTGCGGCTGCGGGGCCATCCCTCGTGGATCCTTCGGGGGTCCCACTCTTCGATCCGGATGACCTTCATCATCCGAGGTCGGCGGAGTGGCTCCCAGCCGACCACGTTGCCACATATCTGGAAAATTGGGTCAGAAAACCCTTAAGCAAGGCGGCCCGCAACAAATTGAGGGCGGAGTGTCCTAGGCCTCTGGTGCCTAACAAGGTGTGTGACACCCCAGAGGTTGATCCAAAAATGACCCAGTTCCTCACTAAACTGGGCTGGAACCCCCGTAAAGGACTAGAGTCCGCTTTGAAGTCCTGTCAGGACAAGCACCTGGACATATTCGGGCCTTTGGCCAAATTATTTGACTTGGCGGAAGACGCCAGAGCGGAGAACCGCATGGTCGACCCTGAAGACCTTAGAGGTTGGGTCCAGAGAGCAATTTGTATTGCTGGGAGCGTAAATACCTCCCTGTCTATTGAAAGGCGTAAAGCCATATTGTTCAAAATTGAGCCAAAACTAGCCAACCTCGCCCTTACGGAGGCGGGCAAAGACGCCCAAGGACTCCTCTTCGGAGACTCCTTCATCAAAGACTTGGGGCGTTATGTGGGGGCATTCACGGCTCTAGACAAGGCCCAGGCCTCCATGAGGCGAGTATTCCAGGGGCGGGTCTCTACCAGGGCCGGCAGAAGCAGGAGCCGTCTGTCCGGCCGCAACTATCCCCAATCCCGTGGCACGGGAAGAGGCTCCTTTCAACAGTATCACCAATACCAGGAGACCTCCCGCCCCATGTTTTTTCCATCCCGTGGACGTCAATGGCGATCCAGAGGCCTTCGGAGTAACCCAAACTCCAGACGACCATACGGTGAGTTGCCTTCTACCACACATTTCTTCTCCGGGTTACATAGGGGGCAGACTCCAACATTTTTTCCCAGCCTGGTCACAAATCACTTCAGATCCCTGGGTACTGGCCACTATTCAGGGCTTCCATATAGAACTCACCTGCCGCCCTACGCACATTCCCCCTCCTCGACCGATCCGCTTTTCCATCCAGGATCGCGGTCGGATCGACGAAGAACTTTCATCCCTCCAGTTCAAAGGGGCTATCGAACTAGCACCCCCCAGCCCTGCGGGCGTAATAAGCAATATCTTCCTAGTGGAAAAGAAAGGCGGCCAATCGAGGCCAGTCATAAATTTGCGCCCCCTCAATGCCGTAGTCAGGTACCGCCATTTCAAGATGGAGGGTATTCACCTGCTAAGGGATCTCCTCCTCCACGGAGACTGGCTAGCGAAACTAGACCTAAAAGACGCGTACCTGACAGTGCCAATAGCGGAGGCCTCTCGGGACCTCCTACGCTTTTACTGGCGACACGAAATATGGCGATTCACCTGTCTGCCCTTTGGCCTATCCTCAGCCCCGTGGTGTTTCACAAAACTTCTACGGCCCGTTATGGCCTGGCTACGCAGTCGAGGAGTTCGACTAATCGTCTACCTAGACGATATTCTACTCATGGCTCAGGAGCGCTCCACCCTCCTCTCACACCTACGACTAGCCATAAACCTCCTGTCACGCTTAGGTTTTATAATCAACTGGGAGAAGTCATGCCTGACCCCCGCCACCCGCTTGGAATTCCTAGGTTTCCAAGTGGATTCGGGGGCAGCGACGCTGAGTCTCCCGATATCCAAGATTCGTTCCATCCGCAAAGAATTGCGCAGGGCCCTTATCCGACCCCAGCTCACCTTACGCCAATTGGCACGCCTCATAGGCCTACTGGCCTCTTCAATCCAGGCCGTGTTCCCAGGCCCACTCCACTACCGAGCGCTACAGCGCCTAAAAATCGCTCACCTAAGAGCCGGGGCATCCTACGCAGACCTAGTCTCCCTGGACAACGAGACGAAAGACGAGTTGCGATGGTGGATTCTCAACCTGTCTGCGTGGAATGGCAAAGCCATCTTCGGCTTAACGCCGGAATTCACGATCGACTCGGATGCGAGTCTACACGGTTGGGGAGCCCACTGCGAGGGCATCTCAACTGGGGGCCGGTGGTCGGAGTCCGAAACCCGACTACATATCAATGCCCTGGAGCTTCTGGCAGGCTCCTTCGCCATCCGCAGCTTCGCCAAGGACCGTGCCCTATCATGTATTCGGCTCCGCATGGACAATGTTTCGGCGGTGAGATATGTCAACCACCTGGGTGGTACACAGTCGGCGGTCCTGGCCAGGTTGGCGAAAGATTTTTGGGAATTCTGCCTGGAGCGGAACCTGATGGTCTACGCAGAGTACTTACCTGGCCTGCACAACGTCCAAGCGGACTGGGGTTCACGTTATCTTTCAGACACCAGCGACTGGAGATTAGCCAGGAAGGTGTTCTCCAACATATCATCTCTTTGGGGGCCATTTACCATAGACCTTTTCGCCTCCCGGCTCAATACTCAACTCCCACGCTTCTTCAGCTGGAGGCCGGACCCAATGGCGGAGGCAGTGGATGCCTTCCTACAAGAGTGGAAGGGAGGCCTCCTCTATGCCTTTCCCCCATTTTCCATGATCCCTCGCTCACTCCTGCAGACCCGCAAACACCGGGCGGAGCTAGTCATGGTCACCCCATTCTGGGAGACGCAGTCTTGGTTCCCCCAAATACTCGAGATGACGTTGGACTACCCTCGACTCCTGCCGGATCGCCACGACCTGCTACAAGACCCGACGGGTCGCTATCATCCCCTCCGGCTGGAGGGCTCTCTCCCACTTCTGGCGTGGCGAATCTCCGGGGACCCTGGGAAATCCAAGGAGTTTCGGACGCAACTAGACTCTTATTGGCGGCAGCATGGGCTCCCGGCACTAGACGGGCATATGGGTCAGCTTGGCGAGCTTGGGCTAGCTGGTGCATGGCTCGGAACGAGGATCCCGTTTCGGCCCCTGTAACAACGATCCTGCAGTTCCTGACGTCTCTCTTCGAAGCCGGTAAGGCTTACAGGACCATTAACCTTTACCGTTCCGCTATCTCGGCGATTCACCAAGGCTTCGAGGGCCGCCCCGCGGGACAACACCCTCTAGTGTGCCGACTCGTCAAGGGCTCTAGATTTTCAAGGCCACCCAGGCCCCGCTACTCCACGACCTGGGATGTTTCAGTTGTATTGACTTTCCTCTCATCCTGGCCCGCTAACGCAGGACTCTCCCTCAAACAGCTGTCGGCCAAATTGGTGTGCCTGCTCTGTCTCATCTCATGCAAGAGAGTCTCGGATGTCAGTGCACTGGATGTCGATGCCAAGTCATACACCCCGGACGGGGTAACTTTTAACATCAGCAGACGCACTAAGACTTCCATCAAGGCGGTATCCTACCCTAGTTTCCCTGCCTCTCCTTCGCTATGCCCAGTGACCTGCCTTCGTGAATACGAATCTCGCACCGAACCACACCGATCTACTGCCTCCCGTCAGTTGTTCTTATCTTTCCGCCCCCCTTTTCACCCAGTTTCCAGCACTACCTTATCACGCTGGGTGAAATGGCTGCTGGCCCAAGCGGGCATTGACACTACAGTGTTCGGCGCCCACTCAGTACGAGGGGCTTCGGCCTCTTCTATGATGTCTGCGGGCGCCCGCCTGGAAGACATTATGAGAACAGCTGATTGGTCTAGGGAATCTACCTTCCGAGAATTCTACTTTCGGCCGGCCCCACACACATTCGCTGTAATAATGGATCAGCTTTAAACTTGCAATAGGAGCCTCCGTGTCTTGTTATAAAATTGCATGATTTTGCTATTACATGACGAAAAGTCATGATTTTATTAAAGACACGGAGGCGAGTATTGCCCCACCCTTTTTTTGTTACTCTCTCGCTGGTAAGTATATATCTCCCCACCCATATTACTCATACCACGATACACCTATGTTATAGTTTGGGACGGTAAGTGGGGCCGTCCTTATAATTGTTGTTTTCAATATTACTGGATATGTTAACATTGATTGTTTTGTGGGATTGTATATACAAGGGTCTTTGTTCCCACTGGTGTAACCTTGTACTAGTTACAAGTATCGACTTTAACCTGTTGGCTCCTGTCCTTTATGTCTCCACAGCTTAATCTGGCAAGACGTCTAGCAAGGGTCCGGTTTATTGGTCTCCTCCTGCTGTCCTCCATCGGTCCTATGAATTCTACGGCCACACTTCCCAGTTTGTGATGTTATACCTCCTCGGTTTTTTTGATACCGGAGAAACTGACGGAAGCCAAGCACAGAGAGATGGACACAGGTTTCTTCAGGAAGGAAGAGATTCTTTATTGGATCACCGATCGGGACTCAGAGGGACTAGCGTCACCAAAATACAGCAAAGTCTGAGTCCTGAATACATAGAGTACATTCCTTATATAGCACTGTAGCTCCTCCCACAATTAACTACACCCACACATACCCTTAACCTATTTAATGAATAGAGTCTAAACTCATCCATCCGGTCTAACCACGTGGCTCATCTGATACAAAGGAGAGGGACGCGTAATTCCAGTTCTTACATTCCTGCACCTGGTCAGTACAGTGATGACAGTATCTTAGCTACGTGTAATTAACCAACTGATACTACAAACACATATACATACATATGCCTTGTGGCAATCTTAGCCTGCTAAACTTGTATTTTACTGGAATTACATCACATTCCCCCCTTTGATGCCTCTGATATTTCACAATTACTTGAGGCATCACTTAACCTTGGTTTGCATATACCTCAGGTTACCATGAACCAGACCAGACTTATCTTATGATGTGAATCTTCAACATTCATCTTCTTGCATTGGTTCTCCCTGATCTAGAGCCTTATACTTATATATCGCCATTATCTGTGCAGCAGCCTTCCTCTCTGCTATACTTCCTATCAGGCTTTGCACAGACCTAACTACTAAGGGTATAAGACACGGTAGGAGTAGACACAACAGTAAAATCAGTAGGACTCCACCTACCACTGCCTTAAGCCCTCCAAACCACTCATACCAGCTACCAAACCAACTACTTGGATTGTACCCTTTCCATACCTGAGTAGGCACATGCGCTAGTTTAACCATATGGCTAGTAAGCTCAGCTATTGCTTGCCCTTCGTCATCTATTTGAAGACAGCAATTACTTAGGTTAAACTTCCCACATACACCTCCCTCTACTGCCAAAAGGTAATCCAAGGCTAATCTATTTTGGTAGACTGCTGTCCTCATCCTGGTGTTATGCTTCGCTAGAAGATTGAGCGCTTGTGATGTCTCATTTGTGATAATCTCAACCACCGCCTGTAATCTTATAATACGGTTGAGCATATAAATAGGGGTTCTATAACCAAAGGTACCATCCTCAGCCCACGTGGCTGGCCCATAGTAATCTATAATACGCTGGGGAGGCCATTCATCATCTTCCCAGGCGCCTATCTCTATGGGTCCCCTTTTCTTCCTATGATTCACATCATACACTTTAACACCTAAAGTCTCACCTGTTTCAATCGGTAACAAGAAGAAGGATGGTTTGAGCATACCCAACACACATGCCCCTTCCCAGTCCTGTGGCAGCTCCGAATAGGCTTTCTTACCACAGATCCAGTACAAATTTGCTGGGGCTCTCCAAGTAGATGTGATGGATAGATCAAACCACACATCCTTTAAATTGGCATATCTAGCAAACGGGTTAGATGGTTCTGAGACATTTGAAGCCGACCACCAAGTTGTATTCTTTGTATCATCATCATAAGCTTTTTGCCCTAGACAAGTTAATTCTCCTACAGAAGTATTATACATTATTCCTTTCCTTGCTATGCAAACATAACCTATGATGGAGGTCTTTAATCTCCACTCAGATTTACCTCTAACACTCATATGATAATCGGCTTGTGTAGATATTAATTGGTCAACTGCCTCAGAACCGGACATTACCTCCTTTGCTTCCCAAGGCCATTGGTCTCCCATGTTAGTACCTCCACACACATAGCAGTTGGTAACATTAAGACTACCGGCAATACTTTCAGCTAAATCGATGAACAGGTTTTTAGCATTATGGGGGATCTTATTATCTATACTCATCTCTTCGTAAAAGGAATGGTATACTTGATGAGTCTGGGAGGATACCGTATCAGTCTCTATTCCTATAAACAATAATGTCCCAGGATCTAAACCCGTCCCGTATATTTGAAACCCAAATAAATTTCCATACTTATCTAAGAACTTGTCGGGGTTATTAATGAGTATATGGACTGGGTTGCATTCCATAGACTTACAATAAGGGCTAGTCGGCAACTTAGTCACTATCATGTCTTTGTCTACTGTCTGTCCCCAAGTTGCCCACCCCACACAAGACCAATATGGGCAAAAGTTATAATCTCTATTTGGGCATCTAGGACTTACACATTTATTTTTGCTACTGGGACAAATATATTTATCGTTAGACCCATACGTCCTCTCCCATCTAAGATCCCCACATACATTCCACGGCTTTCTACCACTCGATATCGCTTTACACGCATCAAATAGCAGAACACCCGAAGAATGTACGGATTCTAACACCGTTTTATTAATTAGGGTCCCCTGAGGATCTCCATTCCTGAGAGTCAACCAAATTGTACGAGGCTGATACTCCGGACTGAAGCACTTAGGTTCTCCTACTCCTAAATGGCACACACTATAATCTATATTTAAGTATCTACATCTCGATACATCTCCTTTACATTCGTATTGTGAATGCCAAATTAGGGTTTGGGAAATATGGTTACCTGTTCTCGTAGTCTTAATGCATACCTCACAGCTAGGAGTGTCGGTACCTCTACCTTCCTGAATATAAAAACACATATAAATAAACACTATCAAAAGCACATCTTTCGCCGTCATCCTCAGTCTTCGTCCGTGCGATGGCGCCTCAGCTTCCAGGATGTGAGGGGCTGCAGGGAATGGAGTTCTGCTCATCTTCACAGGTGTCCCTTCGAGACTTTCCTGGCTTATACACTATGTGATGGTAAGCGGACAGGCTTTATTATGGCCTTCTCACTCACACCTGTAACAATAAAATTTGTAATCCACAATAATTCCTCGTTACTCCGACTGAGTAGTGCGTTTTAACCGGATCTTGCAGGGATTCTCTGGATCTGCTGTAACTTGCCAAGAATCGACTGCTGCTGGTTTAACCCTGGAGTGATGTATCCACGGAGTCACTTCTGCTACTTTTATTGCTGTAGGGGTAGACAAAAGAACAACATAAGGACCTCTCCACTTGGGCCCTAACGGTACATTATTCCACTCTTTAATCCACACTTGATCTCCTGGATGATAACTATGAACAGGGGGATAAATATTCACAGGTAATCTATCTTGTACCCATTTCTGTACCTCCTCCATAGTTTTACCCAACTCTACAACCTGCTGCCGAGTAATTCCTTCTCCCAACTGACTCAAGTCCCCCCTTAAGTTACCAAGTACGGGAGGTGGTCGCCCATACATGATTTCAAAAGGAGAGAGGCCCATCCTTCTGGTAGGGGTACTGCGGATTCGCAATAAAGCTATGGGTAAGAGAACGTTCCACTTAAGTTGGGTTTCCTGACACATTTTAGCCAACTGGTTCTTTATAGTTCTATTCATTCTCTCTACCTTACCAGAACTCTGGGGTCTATATGCAGTATGAAGCCTCCACTTTATACCAAGCATATGAGTCAGTTGTTGTAGGCACTGGTGAACAAAAGCTGGACCATTGTCCGATCCTATAGAACAGGGTAGTCCATATCGGGGTATTATTTCTCGTAGCAGGAATCTCACAACTTCTCCTGCTTTCTCTGTACGAGTAGGACATGCTTCTACCCAGCCTGAATAGGTGCACACAATTACCAGCAGGTAACGATGTCCACCCGATTTAGGCATCACTGTAAAGTCTATTTGTAGATCGGACATGGGGAGTCCCCCCATAAACTGAACTCCTGGTGGCTTTACTGGTCCTTGTCTTGCATTATTCTTAGCACACGTTACACATCTGCGTACAATGGCCTGAGTCAAGTTGGACAATCTTGGTATGTAGAAATGTTTTCTAAGAGATTCTTCAGTACTGTCTCTCCCAGAATGTGTCCCGTTGTGATAATTTTGGACAATTTCTACCGCTAGCGATGCTGGTATAACTATTCTTCCATCTTCTAGCTGATACCACTTGTTCTCCAGATACTTTCCCGGTTCAGTCTTTAACCACTCCTCTTCTTGAGCTGTATAAACTGGAGTCCATTGGGACAGTGGAGTTGGTATAAGAGCAGCTATATGCCCCACATACTCCTGTCTTCCTGATTCAGCAGCACGCTTAGCTGCACTATCTGCCATCCGATTTCCCTTGGTTACATCACCATCTCCTCTCAGATGCGCTCGACAATGTATGATACCGACTTCTTTCGGCTCCCACACTGCTTCCAATAGTTGTAGGATTTCGGCTGCGTACTTGATTTCTTTGCCTTCTGAATTCAGTAGTCCTCTTTCTTTATACAAAGCTCCGTGGGCATGAGTGGTTAAAAACGCATACTTAGAGTCCGTATAGATATTTACTCTTAAACCTTCAGCCAATTGTAACGCTCGTGTTAGTGCTATTAATTCTGCCTTTTGTGCTGATGTTCCTTTCGCCAGTGGCCGAGCTTCTATCACCTTGTCTATGGTTGTTACTGCATATCCTGCATAGCGGATCCCTTCTTTCACATAACTACTGCCGTCGGTGTAATATTGAACATCGGGGTTCTGGATGGGAAAATCACGAAGATCTGGTCTACTTGAGAATACTTCATCCATTACTTCCAAACAATCATGTTGACTTTCAGTAGGTTGTGGCAAAAGGGTAGCTGGATTTAAGGTGTTTACAGTCTCTAAATGCACTCTTGGGTTTTCACACAACATTGCTTGATACTTGGTCATACGGCTATTACTAAACCAATGATTTCCTTTGTAATCCAACAACGTCTGTACTGCATGTGGGACTCGTACATAAAGTTCTTGACCCAGAGTGAGTTTATCGGCTTCAGCTACTAGCAGGGCGGCTGCAGCTACGGCTCTTAGACAAGGTGGAAGTCCGCTGGCCACTGCATCCAGTTGCTTAGACATGTAGGCAACAGGTCTTTGCCATGATCCCAAGTACTGTGTCAATACTCCCACAGCCATTCTTCTTTGCTCGTGTACATATAAGTAGAATGGTCGTGTGTGATCAGGTAGACCTAATGCTGGGGCACTCATCAAAGCCTTCTTCACATCTTCAAATGCCGTTTGCTGTTCTTGGGTCCATAAGAAGGGGTCGTGCTCTGTACCTTTGATGGCTGCGTACAGAGGTTTTGCCAGTATCGCATAGCTGGGAATCCATATCCTACAGAAGCCTGCTGCCCCCAAGAATTCTCGCACTTGTCTTCTATTCTTGGGTATTGGTATTTGGCAGACAGCTTCTTTTCTCTCTGGCCCCATAATCCTTTGACCTTCAGAGATATGGAATCCCAGATACTTGACAGTTGGCAAACACAACTGAGCCTTCTTCCTGGACACCTTGTATCCTGCCTTCCAGAGAATATGTAGTAGATCGTGCGTTGCTTGCTGACAGATTTCTTTTGTAACTGCTGCTATCAACAAGTCATCTACATATTGTAACAATACACACTCTCCTGGGATGGACTCGAAATCCAATAGATCTTGACTTAGGGCTGAACCAAATAGGGTAGGTGAATTTTTAAACCCTTGGGGCAGTCTTGTCCAAGTCATTTGGCGTTTTGAGCCCGTTACAGCGTTCTCCCATTGGAAAGCGAAAATACATTGACTTTCTGCGGCAATTCGGAGGCAAAAGAAGGCATCTTTGAGATCTAAGACTGTGAAGTAAGTAGCCCCGCCCGGAATTAAAGCAAGCAGGTTATATGGATTGGGTACAACTGGATGTATGCTAACAACCGCATCATTGACTGCTCTTAAGTCCTGCACAGGTCGATACTCATCTGTGCCGGGCTTTTGAACAGGCAGCAATGGGGTGTTCCAGGGGGAAGTACAGAATTTTAGGATACCATACCGTATGAACTTATCCAGATAGGATTGGATGTTCTTCTTAGCCTTCTGCGGAATGTGATATTGTCTTAGGCTCACTGGATAAACCCCATGTTTCAGTTCAATTTTTATTGGTGGAATATTGCGGGCCAGTCCTGGTGGGTTGTTCTCTGCCCAAACTCCTGGTATGTTAAACAATGTCTCATCACTCCTAGGGTTTTGGCTAGTCAACACTGTATAAAGTCGCCACTCTTCTTCCTTTGGTACGGATAAAGTCATAATACCTGAAGGTCCATTAAACTTTAAAGATGTTGTTCCATCTGGTAGGAACGTAATCTGCGCTTGTAATTTGGATAGCATATCACGTCCCAGCAATTGGACTGGACATTCAGGCATATAAAGGAATTGGTGTTTTACTACGTGGCCTCCCAATGTACAGAGTCGACTTTTAAGAACCGGTTTTTCAGCACTTCTTCCAGTTGCTCCTATCACAGTAATAGTCCTTCCAGATGGAGGAGCAACTAGATTAGTCACCACTGAATGTTCAGCACCAGTGTCGATCATGAACGCACTCCTTTTCCCCCCTATTGATACATCGACCATAGGCTCCGCTCGACCAAGGGGGATGGAGCCCGGTCGGTATCAATAGTCCTCCATGACCGTGTCAGCCAATCCTACGAAGTCCCTACCTTCTCTATCGCGGGACCTTTGCGCTGCTGGAATATATCTGTCTTCCCTAACACTTCCTCTGTTCCCATTACTCCCTCTATAACCATTACTCCCTCCGGGACCTCCTCTACCTCTCGCTCTGCCTCTAAAGTTTCCGTAGCCTGCCCTGGGTTGGTCTCTCTCGTACTGCTCTCTTTGCGGACATTCGTTCCTCCAATGCCCTTCTTCCTTGCAATACGCACACTGATCCCTACTCAAAGGCTCCCTACTCCATCTATTATTGCCTCTATCTGGGCCCCGTTTATCTACGCCTGCGATCGCTACCGCTAGCATATCAGCCTTTTTACGCATCTTGCGCTCCTCCTCTTTCTTGCTTTCTGTTTCCCTATTCATATACACCTTATTAGCTACCTCCATTAGTTGGGAGATTGACATACCTGCAAACCCTTCTAACTTTTGTAGCTTGCGCTTAATATCTCCGTAAGCTTGGCTGACAAAGGCGGAGTTAACCATTCGGGAATTGTCTGCGTCTTCCGGATTAAAGGGGGTGTACAAGCGGTACGCCTCCAATAATCGGTCATAAAAGACACTGGGCGCTTCATCGCTTTTCTGGATCACCTCAACTGTCTTCGACATGTTAATGGCTTTCTTTCCTCCGGCTTTCATGCCAGCAATTATAGCGTCTCTATAGGCTCTGAGTTGAACCATATCAGCACCATTTACGTTCCAATCGGGATCAGTGTTGGGATAATGTGTTGCGGCCCATGCTGCTGGATTAGCTTGGTTCAAAGCACGGGCTCTATCCTCTAATGCTTTAATGGCTGCTTGATTTATTCTTGTCCTTTCCTCATTGTTAAATAAAGTCATTAATAACTGCTGGCAATCAGCCCATGTCGGATTATGTGTCTGTACTATTGAGGTGAACAGATCAGTCATGGCTTGTGGTTTCTCAGTATACGAGGAATTATGGGTCTTCCAGTTTAAAAGGTCGGTAGTGGTGAAAGGGACATATACGAAGACAGGGTCAGCGTGTGCCATTTGACCTGCGGCATCGATATAAGCTGACCCGGGATTTAAGCGAAGAGGCATCTGATAGTGCTTTAATTGTTGGGCACCAGTCAACTGTCGGGTTTGGATGGGGCTACGTAGGGAAGCGTCAGTCATGGGTTCCGGTCGGGGAGATATAGGGTATGGGGATGTGGGAGGTTGGTTTTGGGAAAAGGTAGTGAATAGAACACTTCGGGCCGAGCTAGATGAAGCTTGACCGGAAGTCTGAAGTGGCGCCAAATCAGGATATTCGTTTCTAATGGGGGTGGATTCTGGTTCCGGAAGGGGAGATTTAGTACGAGGGGGGGTGGATCCTGTACTGGAGGAGGAAGCGGAAGTGGATGAGGGTAATGAGGGGAGGGGTGCAGGACTTCCTGCGTTTGCGTCACTTCTTCTTAACGGAAAGTAAGGGGGCGGCAAAGGGATCTCGGACTCAGGGGGCGTGTCCAAAATGGGCCTAACACCAGTCCTAGTGGACGAGCAAGTCCTAGCTACCATGAGGCGACACTGCTCCTCGTGGCATGTCCGGAGCCATTTTGGCGAGTCATTTACGGCCTGTCTCCAACAATCAATATAAGGAAACTGGCCGTAAAGTTCAGGCCTACCCGATACAGCCACGTGTAAGCGCTGTACCAGAGTTGGATCCAAACTGCCACGTGGCGGCCATGCCGCAACCAAAGTAGGCCACTCCCTAGTGCACAAAGTGACCAAACGTACAGGGGACATCTTAACCCCAAAATCACAAACTTTGAATCCCTTTTTAAAATTCTTAACCATACATCCTAAGGGATCCGGAATCGTTGACTGCGACGCACCCATATTTAACAGTGGAACGTCGTCGACAACGATTACTATACACGCGTACTATTCAACAGTCACACCCGTTTCCTCTGGCAACAGCACCACGTGGTACGGTTACCAAGTGAAACGTACACAATAACAATAAACACTCAGGGAATTCCCGTACACACACAGCTGCTACACCAGTCACTATATAATCAATATTATGCCCTTTGGCGTAACTACACAGTCACCCACGCTATAATTCTCTATATACGAATTACCCGTCTATAACACACCCCAGTAACATCGTCTTTTACAAATAGCGGTTACAGTACGGTTAGCATAGGTCAAAGCACAAGTTAAGGTCACAATACAATTATTAGTGGTTATGGTGTTAAACATGCAATGGACGACAATGATTAGTACTTATTATATAATGTCAGTAAATATACAGGGTTATGGTACCGTGCACTATAATACAGCAACACACTATTAACACTCTCGCTAGACGGCTGAGCTCGCGCTATCTAACAAGATATACACTTTACTAAAACAATCGTTAACACATTTACAATTCCCAACTAAACTATTGGCCAGTACCTTGAATGGACTACCTAAAACTATATACACCCGTTTTGGTTAGCCACACTGCCCAATCACCACATATATAGCGAGCTAGAGAACCGAATTTACACAGACGCCTCTTAGTCGCACTATACAACGAGCTAGAGATCCGAATTTACACAGGCGCCTCTTAGTCGTACTATCAAAAGTCTAGTGGGTTCCAAATTTACACGCCTTCCCACTTAGCCCAGATAGGATGAGAACTAGCGAACCGAATTTACACAGGCGCCGCTTAGTCTCCCGGTCCCTCCGACCTAGCGAACGTAATATACACCCTAGAACGCTAGTCTAGACAAGACACCGGTGTCCGGCTAGGGCTATCTTACACCAGGACCCCGCCTGACTAACCAAATCAAACGGTCTGACTAAAGAGCGTTCGATCGAGCGGTGCGCCTTCGCTCCTTCCCTCCGACAGAGGGGGCAGATACAGATTCAAAAACCCCTTTGGGCCTACCGCACAATCGGTATACCCCTAGCGGGTCCTGCCGTCTAAAACAGCAGTTATCTTACCTCCTCGTTCCTGAACCTGAGTTCACACTCATCGACGGGGACACCCCAGCACTTCTCACGTAGAGGCCGATGATCTCCTGGACAACAGACCAGTGGCGCCGAGACGAAGGGAGGTCCACGCAGAAGTTCAGGGGTGCAGCCGTAGAGAACGTGGGCAAAGATAGACCGTCTCACGCCTCTGCCTCTCAGCTACCGTTGAACGATGAGCTTCCCGGCCAATGCACCAAATGATACCGGAGAAACTGACGGAAGCCAAGCACAGAGAGATGGACACAGGTTTCTTCAGGAAGGAAGAGATTCTTTATTGGATCACCGATCGGGACTCAGAGGGACTAGCGTCACCAAAATACAGCAAAGTCTGAGTCCTGAATACATAGAGTACATTCCTTATATAGCACTGTAGCTCCTCCCACAATTAACTACACCCACACATACCCTTAACCTATTTAATGAATAGAGTCTAAACTCATCCATCCGGTCTAACCACGTGGCTCATCTGATACAAAGGAGAGGGACGCGTAATTCCAGTTCTTACATTCCTGCACCTGGTCAGTACAGTGATGACAGTATCTTAGCTACGTGTAATTAACCAACTGATACTACAAACACATATACATACATATGCCTTGTGGCAATCTTAGCCTGCTAAACTTGTATTTTACTGGAATTACATCACATTTTCTGTTATTCCTTGGGACTTTATTCTCGCATTACTCTAGTTATGGACATTGTTCTTTGGTCGCATCTGCAGAAAGAGGGAAATGGAAGGGAAGTGCTGCCTGTTATACTGGGACCTGAGGGGGAGGGGCCTACGTTATCACATGTTCATTCTTTTTTCATTCTGTATGTTTCCTTTGCTGCTATTTGTCAACAGTAAAGAAAGGGATATGCAATACTCGCCTCCGTGTCTTTAATAAAATCATGACTTTTCGTCATGTAATAGCAAAATCATGCAATTTCACTGCTCAATTCACTGTCATTTAGGAGTTAAATCACGTTGTTTCTGTTTATGCAGCCCTAGCCACACCTCCCCTGGCTATGATTGACAGAGCCTGCATGAAAAAAAAAACTGGTTTCACTTTCAAACAGATGTAATTTACCTTAAATAATTGTATCTCAATCTCTAAATTGAACTTTAATCACATACAGGAGGCTATCGCAGGGTCTAGCAAGCTATTAACATAGCAGGGGATAAGAAAATCTTAATTAAACATAACTTGCAATAAAGGAAGCCCAAATTGGGCTCTCTTTACAGGAAGTGTTTATGGAAGGCTGTGCAAGTCACATGCAGGGAGGTGTGACTAGGGTTCATAAACAAAGGGATTTAACTCCTAAATGGCAGAGGATTGAGCAGTGAGGCTGCAGGGGCATGTTCTATACACCAAAACTGCTTCATTAACCTAAAGTTGTTCAGGTGACTATAGTGTCCCTTTAAGCTAAAGTTGTTCAGGTGACTATAGTGTCCCTAAGCATTGTCAAGTCAGCTAAATCCCAAAAATTTAGCATTTTCTTATCAGTTCTCAGCATTTCCTGGTATATTGAATAATACTGAATGTTTTTCTAAAAAGCATCATATACATAGTATTACAGAAAGTATATAAAGTATATAACTACTATAGTGCACAGAAAAACAACTCCCCTTGCTTAACATGTATGCTACGAAGTTGTCTACATTTGCATGGATGTGTAAATAACTAAATATGGTTTTGCAACTAACACACTTTAGCTCCAGATTCCCTTTCTGTTTCCAGAAAATTGATTTTCGAATGCTATCGAAGTGGCTGTGTATTACAGCGCTCATTAGATGGCTCATATTGATGACACTGCAAGCTTTCCTAGTTTAACAGTGCTTCTTCTTCTTATTATTATTATTATTATTGGTATTTATAAAGCGCCAACAAATTCCGCAGCGCTGTACAATCAGTGGAGAACATACAATATACACAGACAAATACAGAGGGTAGAGCGGGCCCTTCCCATAAGCTGAGATCCGGCCATTTACGCTCTTTTATTCAAAGTGCATAGCTAGATAGCCCATGAGCTTACAATCTAAAGGATACCGTGGGAATTGAGACAAGAGGTAGTAGTGCTTGCCTTGCATTGAGATTTACAGCACGCATGCTCAGTTGTATTTATTTTTTACCTTTTTGAAATGTGTTGTCGACATTATGTGTTAAATATGACGGGCCACTTGCAGACCAGTGCATCCCTTTAATGCGACACTACCCGAACCCCTTCTCCCCAGCAAAATTAGTATTAGTATCTAGTAAAGATACGATTTTTGTTAAATAATCACATTGACTTTGTTGGAATTTCACTGAAATTCAGGAAGATGAAGGCGGCACCCGCAAGTGGCAGGTATAGGTAAGTAAAAATCTCACCATTTCCTACCTTCCCTGGCCGACAGTGCCCCAACAGCGATGTAACCATCAAGACGGTGACAGATCCGCTTTAAAGGAACACTATAGTCACCTAAATTACTTTAGCTAAATAAAGCAGTTTTAGTGTATAGATCATTCCCCTGCAGTTTCACTGCTCAATTCACTGTCATTTAGGATTTAAATCACTTTGTTTCTGTTTATGCAGCCCTAGCCACACCTCCCCTGGCTATGATTGACAGAGTCTGCATGAAAAAAAATTGGTTTCACTTTCAAACAGATGTAATTTACCTTAAATAATTGTATCTCAATCTCTAAATTGAACTTTAATCACATACAGGAGGCTCTTGCAGGGTCTAGCAAGCTATTAACATAGCAGGGGATAAGAAAATTTTAATTAAACAGAACTTGCAATAAATAAAGCCTAAATAGGGCTCTCTTTACAGGAAGTGTTTATGGAAGGCTGTGCAAGTCACATGCAGGGAGGTGTGACTAGGGTTCATAAACAAAGGGATTCAACTCCTAAATGACAGAGAATTGAGCAGTGAGGCTGCAGGGGCATGTTCTATACACTAAAACTGCTTCATTAAGCTAAAGTTATTCAGGTGACTATAGTGTCCCTTTAAGTTTCATTTTCAATCTGAATTTGTTTGTGTTAATTTCTCAAACTCAGGAGTCAGGAGTAAAGAGTTTAACAGTAGGAGTGCTTCCGTAAAACAAAATGTTAAAACACAAAACAAACAAACAACAATCAAACAAACAGTAATAGTCAAACTACAAAAGCCACGTGAGAAAAAACATGTTAAAAGTGATCTTTGGTCAGATGTATTACTCACTGAGTGGAGGCAAGCCCGGACGTGTTGTGGAAGTCACCAAATAAACCCACTTTGGTTAAATTCACTGTGTTTTCCAAACCGTTGTAAGGTCACCAGGGTAGGGAAAAATCATCAAGGTCCGAGGACTGGGCTCACTGCCGATCCACTAGTTCAGGGGTAGGCAACCTTCGGCTCTACAGATGTTTTGGACTACATCTCCCATAATGCTTTTACAGCCATATTGCTGGCAAAGCATCAAGGGAGATGTAGTCCACAACATCTGTAGAGCCGAAGGTTGCCTACCCCTGCACTAGTTGAACCAATGCTTCTTTAGGAGAAGCACTCGCTAACGCTTTGACAATTCATTCAAAGTGAGTGAAGTAGAAACCTTTCTAGCTCTTCGCTTAACGTTTTATACAAGAGTTGATTTCTCTTGAAATTGGCGTTTTAATAAAAAAAAGATCCAGGGGGCAGTCGGTTAACCACTAAAGCACTTTAGCCTTACTAGGCTGCAGTTTCTTTTTAAGGCCTTGTTTTCATGTGTGTCACAACCATTTACTAATTATTGGAGAAACTATAGATAAGTTGATCAGGTGATCAGATGATGTGCTCAAGTGCTGAGGGAATCTTTCACATACCTCCCAAGTGTCCCTGTTTAGGAGGGACAGTCCCTATGTTAGGCAAAAATCCCCCTATCCTCTTTTCTATCTTAATATATTTAGATATTCTAGGAGCTTCATGTTGTTGCTGTGTCTGAGTGTATAACAGAGCTCCACAGCAATAATACCCCCAGTAATGTGTCCGAGTGTATAACAGAGCTCCACAGCAATAATACTCCCAGTAATGTGTCTGTGTAACAGAGCTCCACAGCAATAATACTCCCAGTAATGTGTCTGAGTGTGTAACAGAGCTCCACAGCAATAATACTCCCAGTAATGTGTCTGAGTGTGTAACAGAGCTCCACAGCAATAATACTCCCAGTAATGTGTCTGAGTGTATAACAGAGCTCCACAGCAATAATACTCCCAGTAATGTGTCTGAGTGTATAACAGAGCTCCACAGCAATAATAGTCCCAGTAATGTGTCTGAGTGTATAACAGAGCTCCACAGAAATAATACTCCCAGTAATGTGTCTGAGTGTATAACAGAGCTCCACAGCAATAATACTCCCAGTAATGTGCCTGAGTGTATAACAGAGCTCCACAGCAATAATACTCCCAGTAATGTGTCTGAGTGTGTAACAGAGCTCCACAGCAATAATAGTCCCAGTAATGTGCCTGAGTGTATAACAGAGCTCCACAGCAAAAATACTCCCAGTAATGTGTCTGAGTGTGTAACAGAGCTCCACAGCAATAATAGTCCCAGTAATGTGTCTGAGTGTATAACAGAGCTCCACAGAAATAATACTCCCAGTGATGCGTCTTTAAACTACAATAAATGTTTTTAGAAATCAGTCTGTGTAAATAAGATACACTGTTTACACATGTATACACATTTTAGTTGTAAAAATTGTTATTAGTAAATTACCAAAAATGTCTCAGAACAGCCCCACCCCTGTCTACACTCCCATTCGCTCAGAACAGCCCCGCCCTGGCCACACCCCACTCACACCCCTAAAAGTGTCACTCTTTGTCCATTTGAAATGTCGGGAGATATGATTTCATAGTGTCCTGGTGTAGTTGCTATGATAAACTGTTTACACAGAATTAGCAAAACAGTAAACACTAACGAGCTCTCAGTACCAGTACGTGGCGTTCCTTGCAGAATTTAGTGCAAGAGTTAACTATGGAAACCGGTCAGTATTTTATAGCCGCAAACATCTACTAGCGGTTGGAGTTATCAGTGTTTAACGGCTTTTTACCAATAAGCCTAGAAAAGGGGCCCTCGATGTTTGTTTAAAGTACACCCTTCGTTCGGCACCGAAATGATTTGTGACGGTGCAGTTGTTAAGCAGAATGTATAAGAGGGAATACGTGCTATGAGAGTGTGATCTGCGTCCCAGAACACAGCACTGAGTGCTTGTTAATAGAAAGCGGTCTCATACATTGATTGGGACATTACTCGACTGTTTCACACACTCGTTCGTGATCTGACTCATGCTCACGGATAGTAATGACATGACTAAGCTCTTGTAAAGTGTCACAGACAGAAGGGAATACACCTGACAAGATACTTGTTCGTAGAATCCTTCCTTCACTTGCTACATATTATCCAGTTCCCCTTTGTTCCCTGTCAAGGCACGATCTGTTCCTTTCTGCCAATACACTTCATAACAAAATACTCTCAGTGCAATTTACTACAGTGTGAATTGTCCAGAGTTCAAACAGGGCTATTAACTAAAGTGTCAACTCTCAGGAATTCAAGCAGAGCTATTCCGTAAGGTGTGAATTCTCAAAAATTGAAAATAAATTTAAAATGAATATGAAATTTTAGCTCATAGCAGTCGAACCGAATACATACCTGACCCGGATCATTTTCCAGTTTAAAATTATAATTAAAAAAAAGCCTAAGATTTGAAAAATGAACTCCCTTTGCATTGTCTATAGTGGCCCTAGCGCTAAGTTGTGATGCATCATGAGATTAGTAGTTATGTAATGACTGGGGATAGTAGTCCCTGGGGTATTGTTTTGTGGTGTAATCCAGGTAACATGTGATACTCTGGAATTATTATGTTCCAAGACTCTTCTCTTTATGTGCCTTGAATGATGCTTGATTTTTCAGTGATTATGGTGTAAAACCGCACAGGGCACAGGTTATTCCAACTGGATTTCGGGTGGAGGAGTTGGAATGGCTAAGCCACTAATTTACTCAGTAGGGATATTATAAAAGCTAGGCTTCCTGCAGGTTCCCCTGGACCCTGATATAAAACATGTGTTACTTTTCCCAGAGGGTTAGATTTAGAAGCAGAGCAATACAGATTACAGTCTCACCTGGCGGGGCTGGGAGAGAGGAAGCCAGCATTCTAAGAGGGAGAGAGTTATTCTAAGTTCCTCAGTCAGTCCCTGGCTTGCATCATGTCCCTAACCCTGGTCTAATGTTACAGTGCTACTCACTTAGCCTTACGTAATCTGATCATGATACAGGGGGAACCCCAACCTCACCTAACTTTTTCCTTAAAGGGAAACTGTCACTTCTCAGGAAATTATTATTAATAATAATGATTTAACTTATAATTAAATTATTATTATTAATTATTATTAATCCTTTTTTTTATTGTGTACAGAATGTTCCACTCAACGTTTTCTGGCCCTGGAACCTTCTTAATTGACATGTTTATAATTGGTTCTGCTTCCGCCGAAGCCTCTTTCTCGGAGGCACCATCTTCAAGATTCTGAACTGGCAGAGCCCTGAAATGAAATCTTCTGCCCTCCCCTGGGAGTGCACTTGAAATCACGCAGTTGCCATTGACCTCGCAACCATGCGTGAGTCAACAATGAGGAAACGTGACGCTCCGCAGGAGGGAGGCGTGTACTTAAAAAAAAAAAAATGGCCAATGACAAAGTTGACAAAGGCTATGGAACTTGTCTAAAGCTCCACCCTTTGCCAACCTTTGTTAACCTTCAAGTTAAACATAAGGAAACATGGTCCATACTTTTACTAATGTATAACTTTGAAAATATACATCATTAAAAATAAAAAAAAAAGTGAGGGGCCATGTGACGGGGGTTTTATGACATGTCTATTTTAAAAAAAAGAAAAAGGTGACAAATCTGCTTTAAGAAGAGGGAATGAAGAACTGTTATCTCCAAAGGCAGAGAGGAAAAGCATTTCTATTTTTTTTAATTAATTAATTTAATGAATACATTATTTTGCATTATCATTGTTGTGAATCAAAACCAATAAACTGTTATATGCACCCTCTTATTTCCTCTCTACATTATGCGATATAGTCAACGCCAGTGCTTGTTTAACTCCTTTCCACAGGTAATCATACAAATAAATAGATATTTTTAATTTTTTTATGTTTATTTTTTTAATTTAAACATTTGCATAATTCTTTCAATGCATTATCTATATCAGTGATTCCCAAACGTTTTCGGACTGAGACACACTTTGTTTAGAGAAAAGGAGACACACCTTATAAATGTCACAAGTTGCAGCATGAACTGATGGAGATGAATACATTAAGCTAAATCAGCTCACTAATTGTAGATTATTCCAGTTTTTAGTGACGAAATAATCTTAATTCAATTATGCATTCTTATATATATTCTTATATATATTTGCATTCTTTCTTTACTGCACCCCCATATAGCGACAAAAATAAATAGTAATAAAAACAAGCAATTCCTGCCATTCTCTAAGAATTCTAATAAATTCAAAATAAATTCAGCCGAAATATTTTAACTGGAAAAATTGTGTAATTCACCTATGCTCCTTGTCATAAATTTGGCCCGCAATTTTAAATTCACTTTGAATTCCTGACAATTCTCATTTTAGTAAATAACTCTGACAGTGTCCGTGGCGCACTTTGAGGTGGCCTAAGGTGCACGCTGCTTAAAAAACACTGGTTGACATAATGCGGCATTGAAATAGGGGTTCAACTACATCCTCTCCCTTTATGCAACAATATTTATATTAGAGTTTTGAAAAAATGCAGTTTGAGGGTTTGGCTTAATTTTGGTTAACAAAACAATGCAAGGTCATACACTCAATGGTTTATTCACTAAACAGTGAATTATACTAAATTGAATAGCAAATTGCAAAATTTAGGCTCAAAGAGCAGCATTGGAAAAATTCTCCTCGAGTCACAGCTTGCCTATTCAATCCTGGATTTTACAAAAGCGTTTTCAATCCACCACAATGCACTGTTTAGTAAATAAACCCAAGGGTTTATTCCAGTACGTTCCAGTAGTGCGTTTTTATAAGTGCACGAGTCTTGATTAAACATTAGCTTGACTTCGATACAGTTTGTATGTGCCGAATCCCACAAGCTCTCCAACAACCGCTAAATCATTCAAAGTGGGCTCTTCATTTGAAATGCAATAAAAAAAAATGTGGCAGTGTTTGTAAAGTTTAGAATTGACTCATCTTGGCTTCTGTTTCCAATTAGCGAAGAGGCATTTAGCATGTGTGGCTCCGTGTTCATTGAACAAAACCCTTCGAATGCTGCAAATCATCACATTGCTCAAACATCCTCAGAATGAAATCATTCCGCACTGATGACCTTTTACGTGTACTTTTTGTGCGTTTCTTCCCGAACAGAATTCACCAGCTAACACACTGTATACTGTATTATATTATATATACTGTAATATGCAAAAATGTGTATGTCTGTCGCTGGATTCATATCACTAATGCACCGTAGAATTTTGGTTTGGACGGATAGTCTGAGTTTTGGGTTTGTTCCCTGGTGGGGATTGTATGATTGTACAAACTACACACAGAGCATTTAGCACGTGAGTAGAGTACTTTAAAGGGACACTGTAATTGCTTCACCTCATTGAAGTGGTTATAGTGTCTGGAGCTCCCCGATGATGTCCTGTCTCAATGATCTGTGTACGTGTGATCTGTATCAGTCAAGAGATCACTTATTTTTCACAGAATCATCAGGTCAATCAGACGGGTGTAACAGCGGGTTTGAAAGCTGCAGAAGACGTGAGTTATCTAATTTGGGTCTTTTACTATTTTTTGGGGGGGTTTTTCCATACCTATAAGAGTTTCTCTCTATACTCCATTTTCCAGGAAACAGTTATTCTGAGAAGATAATTCCAGTACATTGTGTGGTAATGACATTATTTGTGAATTGTGTGTACTATCACCTTTATTTTTATATTTCGTGGACCCCGCTGAGTTCACCTGGTGGTTGCTTTGTCCCAATAAATATCTGATTATTTCCAAATAATGACTCCAAGTCGGAGCTTTGTCTGAATTAAAGGCACACCATGGGCCAAGACAAAGAGCAGATACCACGACTAACAAGATTCAAATAAAAGGATCAACAAGAGACTTGTCAAACTCCACGTGGTAACTGTGTTATGGGGCTATCTACAATAACTTCTGGGAGTCCAATAACCATTTCATATCTTATATGTGATTGAGCCACTTGTGTTCTGAGCCCTGCTTATTGTGCTCATTGTGAGACCAACAAAACTTTGGCTTACTGTGTCCCATCAGCAACGGGTACCACCAGGAGCCATGCACTGATCCGTGGTTGGGCAACCAAAAGTAGAGTTGAGTTGCCAAGTTCTTTCACATGCAGTCAGGGCTATGTTAGTCCGTAATCTCAAATCTATAGCCCAGTGCGGAGTCTGTTCTCTTAGAATAATGTTTGTTCTGGAATATATTCTCCAGTATTGAGAGGGTGCCCTGAATGGGACTTATCTTAGCAGACATGGTGTCTAACTTGGGCCCTGGAGACTTTTAGGAGCTCACTCTGAAACCCTGTCTTTGTTGCTGATCAGCATCCTGCTGTGAAGATCAATAGCAGCATTGTTTGGCTCCAAGATAAAAGGACATCAATCTATTGTCTATTGGTAGAAGTGTCTCACTCAAAACATAGACAGCCTGCTACTGTATCCTTCCATATCACTCTCTGTATGAGGAGCTAACTAGGTAATAAACAGAGAAATAGGGCAATCACCAGCAATCAGGCTGGAATAGAAACTAGATGAAAGGATTGAACCTGCCTCTGACCTGTCCACCATTACCATAAGCAATGTCTGTGACCGACCCCGAGCCCCTCTGCAATCTCACTTGTTAAAACACAACCTGCAGACTGCACTTACATAGTAAACAATGTACCAACAACAACATAAAACCAAGTTTATCAAGATTCGGGGAGGAGGGTTTATTGAAAGGGACCTGCATTTACAAAACATTGCAAGGTCACCTTATCCTATGTGTACATTTAATCTATACAGAGGCTATTCATATATAGGGGTATATTCATTAAACAGCAGATTGCGGTGCAATTAAAATTAGGACAAATTTAAGAAGCTAGAAACGTATAATCACTAAGCTCTCGATCTTCAGATGCAGCCTGCAGTTTCCATCCACCTGATCTAACAGTAAATGTGATTCATCAGACCAGGCGACCTTCTTCCAGTGCTGCCGGGTCCAGTTCTGATGCTCATGTTCCCATTGAAAGCGCTTTCAACAGTGGACCAGGGTCATAATGGGTACTCTGATCGTTCTGCAGCTACCCAGCCCCATATGCATCAAACTGCAAACACTGTGTGTTCTGACACCTTTCTATCATCCAGCATTAAGTTTTTCAGCAATTTGCGCAACATTATCTCTTCTGTGTGATTGGACCAGACTGGCTAGCCTTCGCTCCCCTTGTGCATCAATGAACCACTTTTGATAGGTAGTAACCACTGTATACTGAGAACACCCCACAAGACTTGCTGTATTGGAGATGCTCTGACCCAGTCGTCTAGCCATCACTATTTGGCCCTTGTCAAAGTCACTCGCCCATTTTTACTGCTTCCAACGAATGAAATTCAAGAACTGACTGTTGCTTAAAGGAACACTATATTATCAGGAATACAAATATGTATTCCTGACACTATAGTTTTAAAATATAATTTTAGGCCCCCGGCCCCCGCCTTGGAAAAGATTTAAAGGTGAAGTTGCACCGTGCAGGTCTCCTTGTGGCTGGCCCCGCCCATGCTCCGCCCCCTTGGGAAAGCATTGGGAGGCTGTTGCACATGTGCTAATCAGCACCATGAATGTCAGTCACACTGTGCAGCATTGCCCCAGGAAGTACCTCTAGCAGCCATCTGAGGAGTGGCCAGTGGAGGTGTTACTAGACACCAATGTAAACACTGCCTTTTCTTTGAAACTGTAGTTATTCTGGTTACTAGAGTGTTCCTTTAATGTATCCCACCCCTTGACAGGAGCCATTGTAACAATATAATCAATGTTATTCACTTCACCTGCGTCAGTGGTTTTAATGTTGCAACTTAAGACTATAGAGGGCTGGAGATAGTACAATAGAGCTGTTGCATTTATTTAAAATGTGAATAGAAAAATGCCAGCAGCTTTCGTTATATCGCATAAGCTACAGTCCATCCATTATTTTACATTCCAGCGCTACTGCACACGGTTCCCCATAGTCTTATTGGAGATGACTGAGCATTCTTGGCTGTGACGTCATATAGGCAGTCATTGTCACTATCCTCCTAAACAAGTTAGTAAGAGACTAAGGATTGGCTGCAAAAGTCCAGCCGGACCCTGTGGGCCAGACGTCACTGCAGATCTCTTCATAAAGAGGACATTCAGATGTAGCGTTTTAAATTATATTAATTATATTACTTAATTATATTATTTAATGCACTTTTAAGGAATTATCTATATATATAATAGATTTAAAAAAAAAAAAAAAACTCCACAGGTTGGGAGTTCTAGTGAATGATTACGGAGAATCAGTAATGACAGATTGCGCAGACAAAATACAGACAGGAATATTGTAGCAGCGTATTGAAAATGTAACCCTTTCAGTACCAGGCTCAGGTGAATGCTTTTACTGTGACATGCCACTGATCCTGTTGATATTACTATATTGATATGACGTTTCCCTCGTACTCAAGATACACTGATTCCTGAGCGATGTTAAAATGTCATTTAGATTCTTAAAAGTTTTCCGCAGTATACTTCCTAGGGAAGGACAGACCTAATCTTTGGTTTATCCGTCTCATATGCTTCCTAGCGTGTTTTTTTTTATTTTTTTATAATGCTGGCGTATTCAGACTGGAAGACACTTTGCTACAGACATGATTCACTTATAATAAACATTTTGTTAGAGAGAATCCACTGTTCCTTACAGTTTGATAAACAAACGCGGCCCTCAGTCGGCGGGACTCCAGGCATACACCCTTCCTGTGCTGCACACACTGTGCATTGCTGCTCTGTTCAAGAAATCGAGAAATTGGAACATTTGACATGTAATTATCTGAGTACAGAACAGAGTGTGGGGAGTCGCCGCCTAGGCCTCGCTGTCATCTTACACAGTCTCTCAGTCAGAGTCTCTGCTCCAGCTACACTTTATCTTTATTTAAACAAGATACTAGAAGCAAATACAGCCTGGGGCATACTCTAATTGCTGGTGCTCATGGGAAAAAAAGAAATACTGTATCTGCCAGAAAATGTGTTGTATCTTGGGGAAAGGTGACACACACACACACACATCGCTTGCAGAACCCAGAGAAAACATTAATATAATACATTAAATATTCATAATAAAATTATAATTATGATAGTAGATCATTTGCCTGGTTTGGGCAGTGGAAGGTAAAAAAAACAATTTATAAAAATCAATAATAAATGTGAATGTCCCCAAAATTTACTGCTTAAAACTTTGCATTCCAGACCTTAATCCAATAACCATCATGAAAAAAAAACCATAGAAAATAACTATCGGGATGGAAAATATCTGACTTGGAAACATTTTAATTTCTTAAAGGGACACTATAGTCACCTGAAGAACTTTAGCTTAATGAAGCAGTTTTGGTGTATAGAACATGCCCCTGCAGCCTCACTACTCAATCCTCTGCCATTTAGGAGTTAAATCCCTTTGTTTATGAACCCTAGTCACACCTCCCTGCATGTGACTTGCACAGCCTTCCATAAACACTTCCTGTAAAGAGAGCCCTATTTAGGCTTTCCTTATTGCAAGTTCTGTTTAATTAAGATTTTCTTATCCCCTGCTATGTTAATAGCTTGCTAGACCCTGCAAGGGCCTCCTGTATGTGATTATAGTTCAATTTAGAGATTGAGATACAATTATTTAAGGTAAATTACATCTGTTTGAAAGTGAAACCAGTTTTTTTCATGCAGGATCTGTCAATCATTGCCAGGGGAGGTGTGGCTAGGGCTGCATAAACAGAAACAAAGTGATTTAACTCCTAAATGACAGTGAATTGAGCAACATGTACATGTACTCCTGAGGAAGTATGTGAAAATGTAAATGCCCCGTCTCGCCAGAGAGAAGGTGGAGGGCAACTCCCAGCAGCCTTGGATAAGAAGTCAAAGTGTTACTACGTGGTGTGATCACTTACATTGGGGGAGGTGAGTGCCAGGACACTTCTGGCACCATAACTACTACATAATGGCATAGTGGTTATGGTGCTTGAAGTGTTTTTTAACCACAATTATAAGACACATTCATCTCATTTTACAAGCTTAATTTTTTTTTTTTCATAATCACTATTTAAAGCAAACTTTGGGGGAAATTCCTATGAGTGACTATGACATAAAAGTGGGGAAATGGTTTAAAAGTTAGACACTCACTTCACTAAAATGTGAATTGTGAGGAATTCAAATAGAATTAAAAGCGATTTTTTTTTATTCTAATGTAGGGGAACTGAAAAGTGTTTACTTTTTCAATTTCAAATTTATCTTGGCCTAAAATGTTTAATTCTCTTTGTACTCAACCCTGATAGTTGAATGATATCAAACATGATTTGATAAACTATGTAAACGTGAATTTAATTAACTAGACAATAATTTCAATATTTATTTTTTTTTTAGGGGTGGGCAGAGACTGACATTCAAGCAGACCAGACGCATGTTACTCAGGCTCCCGTCTATACAGCTGATATTCGGTAAATATCCCCGGTAACCAAGCTGATTTCCTTACCAGAGAGCATTGCCTGAGTGGGGGATACCTTGGCGACCTGCCGGTGATTTCAGTAGAGAGTCTAAGCCACCAGGAGCCACCGTGTGCATTGCTGCGGCCTATGGGAGTCAGAGCTGGGGAAAGGAGGCCGCTTTCCTTGCACTACCACTGACCTCCTCCCACCCAACTCACCTGTTAAATCACCAGAACAGGTCTCCTGTTTCAAGCTAACATTTTGGTGCAACAGCATTGTAAAATATGGCGAAAAATATGTTCCTCTTGATGTGACATTGAGCCTGCACATGTCCCAGGAAGCTCATCACGATTCTGCTGCAAGCCTCCTGATTCACCTGGACAAGCTCCTCATGCGCTTCTGGACAATGCTGAGCAAGAGCACAAAAGCCACCTCATATGTACCTCTGGAGGAGGACCCGAGGAGTGCGATAAGGCCCTCGATAAGGCCCTCTCCAGGCGATATACCCAACAAGCACCTAGTTGGACCACCTAGGTTAAGAACCATCCTAGGTTTGGCCTTGCAACATCACCCACAGGTGCGGAAGACCCATTGCCGAAAGCAGCAACTGACAGCTAATTCCTTCTGCAGCCCCCTGAGCTGGAAGGACTTGGACTGCGAGAGTCTCCAGTTTCACGGCCTAGAGATGATGACCCTCACAAGATCCTAGGCACTCTTCCGAACAAACTGAACCAAGGAGCGGGCTGATAATAGTTAAAGGCCTACCACTTAAGTCATAAGTTCCCCTGCTGTTACAGGACGCCATCTTGCCTCCAGAGGTAGTCGTATGACTAGTTCTTGTCTTTTCTTAACTCCATTTGTACAAAGCAATTTTCAGAAGCTTATTCAGCACCAGTTGTCTCTTAAATCTATAGATTATTTAGCATGTTTTCCAATATAGATACCAAACTACCACTCACCTTGTCCTCCGTCTTGCATGCAGGAATGCTCAGTTGATACCTGGCAATCAGACATTATATATATATATATATATATATATATATATATATATAATTATTTTTTAACGTCTGATTTAGTTAATTATCATGTGCTTAGTATGTTATAGTATATATGTTTTAATGCATGTTGACTTTTTATGAACCCGTGTATGTTTGTTTTAACTGCTTACCACCTGTAATGTATATCTTACATGCCTCAAAAAAAAACAAAACACGATTGACAAAAAATGTAGAACACACAATTTGGCTTATTCAATAAATTGTAAATTGTACAGATGGAAAAATAATTGAGTAGAGATTTTTTGAATTTGTTTTATTTTTTCTAAAATACATGCAATTCTCTGGCCAATCTCCCCCAATTCTTGGTTTAGTGCACAAACCCCATGGTTCATAAAAAGTCAATTTTAAGTCAAGTAAGCTGTCAGACTTGCTCCTCTGGTTTTAGATGTCTCTAACTGACATGTCCTCAAACTCTTAACATTACATTTTATCATGAAAACACAAGTCCGCAAATATATTTCAGATTTTTTAAAAATAATTCCTAATGCAAAAAAATAAAATAAATGCTAATAATATAAATATATATATCCATAAAATGAAGGCACAATTTATCATCTGAATTCCATCACGGGAGACAATCTAAAATTCGACATTTGCATTACCATGGCCTTTTACCATAGTGCTCAGACAATAGAGGATTTGTAGGGTCTGCAGTTTGAATGCAAATGAACACATAATACAATACTTAAAAAGAATGTCAAACTACACATTATTTCAAAAAGAACCACGTCTGGTCTGGGCTAGTGAATGTTAATCAAAGAACGCTTGTGTCTTCTGAATTTTACATTGAATTGTAAACACCTGATTTCACTGAAGCAATGGGTACGTAATCACCAAACAAACAACCAAACAAATAAATAAAATATACAGATGGGAACCCAGTTTAATAACTTTAATTATTCCAGATTAGATATTTCAGTAGGGTATTCCGTGACAAAAATTACATTTTATCTTCTACAAATGTTTTGCGTATTATCTTTCGTGTATAATATGGCCGGTTAACATTACACGATTAGAGGTTTTTGGGGGGGTTTATGTCACAAATATACAATTTTGATTACAAACATTTTAACATAAGTTTAAAAGAAAGTCTACTATTTACTAGAAATTCCGCTACTTAGAGTAAGCTGATGGTGCAGTTTGTTCTTGATAAAAGATTATATTGCGCAGTATTTGGACATACGTACGTGTATAATGTTTATATATTATCTTTTAGACTCCAGTCCAGTACGTAATAAAGTTTTGCATGAGATAACGTAAACTGGATATTTGTACAATGTTACCCCACGTAAAAGAAAAATCTTGGCAATTTGCTTTGTAAAATAAACCATAATATTTTATTGGCTATTTGCCAGCAAATTGATGACAATCATTACCGGTCTCCATAACAACTTTATCATTCAACCTATTTGCTTTTTGGAACCTCGATCATAGCCAGTATATACACATCTCTCTAAGTGTTGGCTCTGCACGGAGAGACTCAAACTCCCAGGTGATAATTGATAGGAATTCTCAAAACATGGGTGTTCAGGGAACTCTTCAATATTAGACTGAGATGGAGAGATCTTCAATTACATCTGCCAGAGCTTAGTTGTTGATATCCCTCATGTCTGCAACACTTGTGAAATAGTTTGGGTACCTGGGTTGCGGCACTCCTAAGAAAGCCAGTATTATTTTGAGAGGGCCATTTGACAACTAAAGGTCCATGTTTAAACAATGTAACAGATAAATAAATCATCTCAGGAATTTATGTAAACAGGGCGTGACAATAAAATATTAGGTGAAAACGTAATATGTATCACTGCGGGCAAGCAGAAAATATTTATTATAACAAGAATAAAATGCCTCTTTATACCATGTTTAACTAAATAACCGTAGCACCCTTAGGGAAGTATTGCAATAGAATGCAGACATTTCCCCTTAAGCAGTATCTGAGTGAAGCCTTTTAATATAATTTTCTGTGTACATTTAAAATCTCAAATCTCTTACCATTGGTCAGAATTCGGCATCTATATGGTTCCTCCCTAGCAAGTTAAAAAGACAGCAATGTAACAAACACACAGCAATAGAAATAAAGCACAAACTATTTATTGAGCCTTAATTATTTTTTCACAGAAAATATTTATGATATCAATTACACACAAAATCTTTTGTCTCGGAGGATGTCATATCTCAAAACAACTATGAATCCATATTAAACCTAATAAATATTTTATTAAGACAAATACATGACTTTTTTATTTAATTTTTTTCATTTAATTTAATTTTCTTTAAATTGTTTGCCATCATTTTGCCTTTTTCTTGTAATTAAAAAAAAATCCAAATTCGGTGATCTATAAAGTACATTTTACACCTCATAAATAAATGATTGAGTATAAAATAACATTTATTTTCCAACAGTTCATTGTACAAAATTCCCCGTTAATGTCTGTGTTGGGCAAAAAGAAATGAAAAATACACTCTTCAGTAATCAGGTGCCCTAAGGGCTTAATTTAAAATCAGAGAGAATATGATAGAGCCGATGTGTACACAATTATTTTCCATTGGGATATAATAGCACAGACGTACATTCACTGTTTTATTTACAAGGCTGCACGCTGTTAATGGCTGGTTTTATATTTTATATTTTTCACAGAATTATTATAAATTGAAATTGTAACTCATTTTTTAAATAGTTTATGAGAAAATAGTTACTGTGCAATTATTATATAGGAAATTTGAAAAAAAAAACCTGTATATTAAATCTTTTATTTCTTTATTTTTGTTAAAAGATTATTAAAATCACATTTTAATGTTAATAAAAGGTTAGTGAAACAATAAGAGTTTTATTCACAAAACTGTAAATACTGGTGTGAACTACAAACTGGTTCGCAAAATGTAGGCAAAAATGGCTGATTTAGAAAACGTCTCCTTCTAAGCTTTTGTCATAGCTTGGCTATTTTAAAATACATTTTGCAATTCAGTTTTTACTTCACTTTTATTCAGAGAATTATTCACAAAAATGTGAAGACTTTGGAATTCAAATAGAATTTAGAATTTAGGGACACAACATCTGATATACAGGGTGCGCCCAAATTCAGAGTCGAATTTGACAGGTAAATATCGTATTTGTTAGTAGTTACATTTTTATTGTTGCAGGTGAATATTATAACTGAGTCTCTGGGAGATTCATTATGGGTGATTTCACAAAGGAACAAGGCGTAAATATAGTGGAACTTTATTTTGAGACAACTGTTCGGCGAGCTGATCATTTCAAGAAATTCCCAGATTAATTGGCCGCACCATTCGCCCAACCTCTTTGAATTCATAAGTGATTAGACCCATAATTTATAAAAAATACAATTTTAGACACACTGTAATGGTATGGAAGCCTATATATGCTAAAGAGACATTGCTGCGGCAGGTATTAATAGAAAATTATTATATGCAGTTAAAGTGCGCCTTTAATAGAAATATAACCTCAATCACTTAACATATAGCAATTTAAGCGTTTGATCGATTCGCTTTGTGACATGTGGGTCTAAATGGTTTCTTTAAAGGATCACTATAGTGTCAGGAAAACAAAGCGGTTTTCCAGACACTATAGTACCCTGAGGGTGCCCCCACCGTCAGGGTCCCCCTCCCTTGGCGCTGAAGGGGTTAAAACCCCTTCAGCAACTTACCTTAATCCAGCGTTGGGCTCCCTTGGCGCTGGTGACCTCTCCTCCCCGTCCGACGTCAGCTTCCCTGTCCGACGCCACTGGAGTGGAATGCGCATGCGCAGACCACTTCATTGAGCTGAAGTGGTCTGGGTGACTATAGTGTCCCTTTAATGGTGTTTGGCTGGCTTTCACGGTCCCTCTAAGCACTATTCAGAGTCCCACATCGAACATCACAGGCAAAACCATTGTTTTATGCAGTTACTGTTGCAACCAAGAGTAGGCCGTGGCTCTTGCCGTGGCTATTCTGTCTATTACTTTAACCTGTGGTGGATAACTATGGCACCTCAGATACCTCTCAAGTACATTTTCCATAGTTCAGCGGAGAGGGGAACAAAGTTATCCAAAATTGCCGTAACTCTAACTATGAGACCCATCCTTTCAGTGTCTGCTTCCGTTAGTTATCAGGTATCTCAGGAGCGGTTGAGGTTATGGCTCAAATAATACATAATGCAGGAGTGAATGGTTTTCTGTGCTCTGTCAGTGCAGCGAGAGAGAAGGACGTAAATTAACCCAGCGCTCTCTGCCTGTCTGACGCCAACCCATGTACGCTCTGATCCTGAGAGCAGATTCAAGCATGCGTCATCATGTTCATTAAACGCAGAGTACGCGCACACATGGAGAGATTGGGGAGCTGTTGGGTCCAATGACAGCTATACTAGTAGTTAATATTATGGCTCCAACATTTTTTCTCTAACCGTATGCTTCCCGCAAAGTGAAATGGTTTATGGTTAGTGTGAAATTTGACTCGTGTTGAGAGAATGACACTTTTTCACAGTAACACGAGGATTGTGTAGAACAGGCCAAGACAATTACAATGTTTTGGGGAAATTAGATTAACTATAAAAATAGTTGATTTAAAAAACACATCCCGTTAAGCTATAATGGTCTTGAATATACAATTCCCTTGTCAGTTACTGACAAGTCTTAATTGAATACAAACCTGTGTTTGCCCTTTTGTTGCTGTTAAATAATCAATCAATTTACATTGATCGCTGATTACAACATACATGGAATACTCGCAGTCATATCTGATTTCTGCATGAGATCTATATAGCCAATTAAGCATATTATGTGTGGCTTGGTTTAGTACAGATATATTTTGCCATGGTGCTTGTACAACATTTGCACCGAGTGAGGCATAGACCCTGAATTCACACGTAACATCATTTCCTACTCTGTTGTGTGCATTGTATGTTTTAATTTCAACACAATATATATTATATATACTATTTTTATCTTGAAGAAAAATGTATCTTGATGTCACTACTGATGTGTCACGTTGTTGCCAGTAATTAATATAGCATTAGAGATAGGAACCCCAGACCGTGGAGTGGAAATGAAAAAATAGTTTTTTGACACACGCAGGGGAAGTTGCTGAAACTGTCTGAAATCCTTAACCTGCAGTCTGCGCAGCAAGACATAGTGAGACAAAAAATGCAGACAGACCAGTCACCAGACTGACTTATAGCTGCTGCACTGAAGACTGGTTGATTAAAGTTTATGGCACTAAGAGATCATTTAAACAGTGCATCCAATCAAATCCTTAAAGTGATAACATTGCTTGAAACAGATTCTGTAAAATACTTTTTCTAAAAGCCACTCACGTGGCCCATAAAATAATGCGGCTACAATTCTATTTGCATGTATTTATTTTTGGTACTGATGACTTCAAAAGTAATGAAAGGAAAACAGAATTATTAATTAACATATTTTTGTTTGTTTTCTTTTAGGTCCACAGTTTGCTTAGAATATTACAAGCAGATAAAACTGTAGCTGTCGTATTCTAAGATTGGCAGATGGCATTTTTATGTGCGCAAATTTGTTTTAATTTAAAATGGACTTTAAAACACTTAATGTATCGGGTTTTTTAATTCAGTATTTAAATTTAACTAACTTTATAAAAATAAAAATAAAAATCACACAACATAATTTCTCTTGGAAGGATTTTTCTCTGGTTTTTCATGGTTGACAGATATAAAAAACGTGATATTTTACTTTCTAAAAAGATCTGTTTTAGGCCGTGAGATTGTGAGCAGCAGGAAGAGACTTTAAATCCCACGTTTTTTTGTTTTGTTTTTATTTCTGTAAAACTTGAAGGGCTATTGAAAAAAAAAAATTGCGTACAATGGATGAACGAATAAAAAAATAAATCGCAAATGGGCTTTTCACTAAATGTGTCTCGGTAACAAAGTTGCTATTATCCTTTAACTTGTGCATTCAGTTCATTGTAGAATTAGAGAGATTTATTAACTTAACAACAGCTGAAGTATAAAATGAATTGCCCTTGAATTTGTCCTGCAGGAATAGCGGTAAACTGAAAACAGATACTTTTAGATTTAGTCACAAAATCTGGAATTGGCAATTCATTAGGGAATTGCAAATTTTGGGCCAAAGAACTCTCCTCCTAAACTCTTTTGGCCTCAATTTGACCAATTCCAAACAATTCAAAGTTTGGTGAATTAGTGGTTTATGTCCTGTTGCCCTCATTCTGGCGATTTTCAAGTCACCCTAATTCACTGTTTAATGAACAAACCCGAGGATTGTTGGGAATTGTTGTCTCGTGTCTCTCCCTTGATTTGGTACAGGGAGGCCAGAGGCCGGCAGCAGGTTTTTGTCCCATTTGGATAAAATATCCAAAATGTAAAATAAGGGAGTTAGAGATCTCCGATGTTGGTTACTTTTTATAACGGGTGAGTTTACACTTTAATGGATATTCAATAGCACTAAAACCCTCTGTTTTTTATATGTGCTTAGGGTTTTGGGATGTTTAACATGTACATTTTTTTAGTTTTTAAAAAAAGAATATAATGTTGATAATACTGCGCTGCAGTATATGCTAGCTCTTCATAGATAATAACACTTTTAACAATATAATACAGTCACAGTGTAATCAGAATCCAGTTTATACATTCATTTAATGGGACTGCAATCACAGATTGATCACATTGACAGAGGAGAAATTGCAAGTCACATGATCAGCTTGGAAGCAAGTTGATCACATGACATACAAACGCACTGGCACACACACACAGGGACACTGACACACATTGAGCCATGCTGACAAACACACATATTGATTCATGCTGACACACACACATCCATACAAACACTGATACACACTCACATACACTCAATGCTACGCACAGTGATTAATAATGAAAAACACACATTGATCCATACGGACACACACACACACAGTGATCCATACAAACACTGACACACACTCACATACACTCAATGCTACGCACCGTGATTAATAATGACAAACACACATTGATCCATACGGACACACACACACACACATTGATCCATACGGACACACACACACACACATTGATCCATACGGACACACACACACACACACACATTGATCCAGTGACACACACATTAATTCATACTGACACATACACTGATCCAGATACACACATACACACTGATCCATACTGACACACACACATCTATACTGACACACACACTGATCCAGATACACACACACATTGCTCTATACTGAAACACACACACACACTGATTCATACTGACACACATTGATCCGTACTGAGACACACACAAACATTGATCTATACTGACACACACACACTGACACACACCTTGATCATGCTGACTCATACTGACACACACACACTTTAATCCATACTGACACTGACACTCACACACTGACCCACACAAGCACACACATATTAGTCATGTTCTTTCCTCCTTTACTTTAGCTGCAGTAGTACGGGGCTGGTGATAATGTCATAACCCTGGCGGCCTTCGGCTCTTTGACTGTATCTTCTGTGAGGAGCGCCTGGTTTCTGATACTCCTTGCTTCTCCCATAACTTTTACAAAAGTGTCCCTGGCGACAGCCAGTATAAAGACGTGTTGTTTTACATACAGATTCCAGGTCAGCTGACCTCAATGTAATTACAAAGTAACACTTATATATCCACCTACATCACATCCTCATAGATTGGAAGGCCTTCTGCACCTTTTAAATATCCCCCTTTCTATAACTGCTAAGCGCTGCAGAATATGTTAGCGCTATAAATGCTAATAATAATAATAATAATAATAATATTCCCCACTCCCCTCATATTTCCGGAATCATTGCTATGAAGCTCAGCCTGGTATAGGTTAACTTGTGAGAGGGATTAATATAGACACAGTTTTTATCATGGTGCTACAAATACCTGTGGTATAAATTAGGTTATTAAAAATCTTTTTGCTTCTGAGAATCAAACCTCTTCCCGTGTTTGTCCTGCTGGTAATCGAAGTGCCAAGTATTTAGACCTTTTAAGATAAAGAATCATAAAAACAGTCCTTCCTTGGACTGAGCAAGCAGCGAGCAGGGTATTACAGTATTTGCACGACCTTTGGGCCAGGATCTTATTTCTCAGGAATGTTAGACAGACAAATACAGAAAATGCTTATTGAAAATCGTTTTCTTTACATTTGTTTTCGAGGTATCTATTAACCCTTTACTGATCAGTGGCATGCTGTGCTGCCTTCACAATTTGGAACATTCCATAGCATTATCAGCTGTTTAACAGGACAATCAAAACGTGTGAAGTGTGTTTACTCATTTTACAAACAGTGCAGATTTCCATAGAAATTGACACTTTGATAAATGAACCTTGTTACACCCCCCTGGCTGTCAATCAGACTTGCGGTCCTGTTACTTCCTGGTTTGGTTAGCTCAGTGGAGCTAATACCTGTCACTTCCTGTTATACTTATCATTGCATCCCTCCTCGCCACACCAAGAGATTCAATAACATTTACTGGGGTGAAGGAACAAGGAATTGTCACTATAAGAATTGTGATCCTTTAAATAAAGCTAGAATGCACTCTGTGCCAGTGATTTATACAACATTAGTGCAGCCGTTAACTGGCAATTATATAGTTCTTAATCATGGCTGCATGTATACCAACTAAATGTCACTAATATGAGATAAGAGAATTTTCTCCACAGATTACACAAGCTGAGGGTTAATTATGGGTAGTAAAACACTCATTTCGCACAGAGATTACATTCAGCGTGTTTAGTTTCACTGCCAAATCTTCAATATTCTGGTTCTAGGTTTCATAGTGGAAAGAACAGTGCCAGACTTAAAGGACCGCTATAAGCACCCAGACCACTTCAGCTTAATGAAGTGGTTTGGGTGCCAGGTCCAGCTCGGTTTAACCCTTTTTGCAGTAAACATAGCAGTTTCAGAGACAGCCGTTAGAGACACTTCCACGCTTTTCACTGTGATTTTCACAGTGAGAAGACGCCAGCATCCATAGGAAAGCATTGATAATGCTTTCCTATGAGACTGGCTGAATGCGCGCGTGGCTCTTGCCGCGCATGCGCATTCAACCGATGACGGAAGAAAAGGGAGGAGAGTCCCAGCGCCGAGGGAGCCCGGCGCTGGAAAAAAGGTAAGGGATTAACACCTTTATCCCCCTTCAGCGCCACGGGAATGGGACCCTGAGGGTGGGGGCACCCTCAGGGCACTATAGTGCCAGGAAAACGAGTATGTTTTCCTGGCACTATAGTGGTCCTTTAAAGGCAATGCATA